>NC_087301.1:9411120-9433620 GCF_015220805.1 Pogoniulus pusillus
AATTTTAGGGATACTGGTGCATAGTTTAGGGATACTTTTGCAATTTTGGGGATGCTATTCCATATTTAGGGATTCTGCTTCCACTGGGGGGTTGATGGTGCAATGTCAGGGGTGCTGAGGCAGCCTGACAGGTGCTGGTCCGCCGACAGTGCTGCTCATCCACTAGCATCACTTTAGGGATGCTGTGGCAGTTTCAGGGATGCTGGGGTGGTTTGGGAGGGCTCAGGTGAACTGATTCAGAGTTCTGGGTGCTGGTCCCAGCTAAGTGACGCTGCTGGGGTGGGCTTAGGGATGCTGGCGCAGAGTGGGGGTTAAAGAGCACCCTCAGGAGTGCTGGTCCCATCTGTGGGGATGCTGCTGTGAACTTAGGGATCACAGAATCATGGAACCACAGAAGGTCAGGGGCTGGAAGGGATCTGTAGAGATCACCCAGGCCAAGCCTCTACCAGGGCAGGGCACCCAGGGCAGGGCACCCAGAACACACCAGGGGGTTCTGGAAAGGCTCCAGGGCAGGACACTCCACAGCCTCTCTGGGCAGCCTGCTCCAGGCACCTCCTCTGGCCCAGCTTGCCCCCAGTGCCCTTTGGGCCACCCCTGGGCAGAGCCTGGCTGCATCCTGCCCACACTGCCTTGCACATCTCTGGCACAGCACTGAGGGCAGCCCTCAGGCTGCTCTGCTGCCAGCTGCCAGCCCCAGCTCCCTCAGCCTGGCACCACAGGAGGTGCTCACTGCCTGCAGCAGCCTGGGGGCTCTGGGCTGGGCTCTCTGCAGCACTTCCCTGAGCAGCTTCTGCAGCTGAGTGGCCCAGAGCTGGGCACAGGCTTGCAGCTGTGGCCTCAGCAGGCAGAGCAGAGGGCAGGAGAACCTCTCTGCCCTACTCACCACAGCCCTTCTGAGCCAGCCCAGGCTGCCCTTGGCCTTCTTGCCCACCAGGGCACACTGCTGTCTCAGGGGCATCCTTCTGCCCACCAGCACCCCCAGGGCCCTTTCCCCTGTGCTCTCTGCCCCAGCTCAGTGCCAAACCTGCACTGCTCCATGGGGTTGCTCTCCCCCAGCTGCCAGGCCCTGCCCCTGCCCGTGTTGGGCTCCAGTCCATTGCTCCCCAGCCTGCTCTCCAGCCTGGCCAGGTCTGGCTGAATGGCAGCACAGCCTGAGGGCTGGCACCACTGCTGCCAGCCTGGTGTGCCCAGCACACTGCCTGGCACTGCCCTCTGTGCCTTCAGCCTGCTGGTGCAGCACTGAGTATGCTCAACCAGTTTCATGGCTGCTGCTGCACTCTTCAGGGTGCTGGGGAAGCTTTGGGGATGGTCACCTCCTGCCGCGGCAGGGTTAGGGCGGAGGGGAAATGTTAGGGATATTTGTCCATATTCAGGGCTGCTGGAGGAATTTTAGGGCTGCTGGTGCAGTTTTGAGCGTGGTCATCCCCTTGCAGTGTTGCTGGTGTGAGTTCAGTGATGCTGATCTAATTGTAGGGCTGTTGGTGTGGGACATTAGGGATGCATCCTGCACCTTGAATCCACCTGCAGTGCTCTTCTGATTTTAGGGACAGTGCTGCCAGTTTTAGGGGTGCTGGGGGGGTTGTGTTAGGGTTGCTGCTCCACCTCCAGTGCTGTTCCTGCATTTTTAGGGATGCTGCTCCCTACCCAGGGCTGCAGTTTGGGGCTCAGTGGTGCAGTTTCAGGGATGCTGATCCAAATCTTCCAGCTGCTGGTGCTTGGCCAGGTTTAGGGATGCTGGTGCAAGTTTAGGGATGCTGGTGCAGCCTTGGGGATGCTCATCCAGTTGTGATGCACATCCAATTTTTAGGGATAATGCTACAATTTCTAGAGATGCTGGGGCTGGTTTTGGGATGCTGGGGTGATTTTTAGGGATGCTGTGGTGTTATTAGGGATGCTGGGGGGTCGTTTAGGAATGCTGGGGTAATTTTAGGGATGCTGAGACACTTCCAGTGCTGTTCCTGCATTTTTAGGGATGCTGCTGCATACTCAAGGTGCAGTCTGGGGCTCGGTGGGGCAGTTTTGGGGAATCTGGGGCAGCTTGGCAGGTGCTGGGACAGTTGCAGGGAGGCTGGGGACAATTCTGGTGGTGCTGAGGCATTTTTGGTGATGCTCATCCAACTTTTGCAGCTGCTGGGGCAGCCTCGGGGGTGCTGCTGGGGGGATTTTAGGGGTGCTGGTGGAATTTTTGGGGTGCTGGTGCAGTTTGGGGCATGCTCATCCATGTGTAATGAAGCAACTGTTAGGAATGCTGGGGAACTCTCAGGAATGCTGCTACAGTTGTAGGGTTGCAGGTGCAACTTTAGGGCTGCAGATAGAGTTCGGGGGGTGCAGAGACACTTCTAGGGCTGCAGATAGAGTTCTGGGGGTGCAGAGACTTTCAGGGCTGCAGATAGAGTTCTGGGGTGCAGAGACTTTCAGGGCTGCAGATAGAGTTCTGGGGGTGCAGAGACACTTCTAGGGCTGCAGATAGAGTTCTGGGGGTGCAGAGACTTTCAGGGCTGCAGATACAGTTCTGGGGGTGCAGAGACACTTTCAGGGCTGCTGGTGCAACTTTGCTGATTCTGCTCCAGTTTTGGTGCTCCTGCTGCACTTTTCCTCCCTCCTGTCCCTTCGTGGTGCTGCTCCTCCAGCCTTTGGCTGTGGCTCCCCCATCCCCCTTCCCACTACAGGCCACATTCTCCATTCCCATTCCCCCCACCCCATGCAAACCTGACCCCCTCTCATTCCTGCCGTCCCAGGGTCGATTTTTGTTGATCACTTTTTGAGCATACCAAACTTTTCTCCTTGTCCCAGGAGCTGCCTCGTGCTGTCAAGGGGATTTTCCTGCCATTTACTGGACCTTTTCCCATTTTATCCCAGCATACTCCATGGAGGATCAGTCCCACTGACCCAAACATCCTCCAGCCAGCACTGGAGCAGGAATACTCCTGCCAAAAGCGGGGAGAGTGCCCAGGGTTACCTCCAGGCAGTGCCCTGGGGCAGGGACTTACTTTCCCTGCAGCCACTGCTGTTGGGATTTGACTCGGCTGGGGGGAGCCAAAGGCATTCCCAGGCGCTGTTATCCCTGTGGGAATTCTCAGGAGCTGGGCTTCACCCCGGGTTAATTGTGAGGGCAGAGGGGCTGGGTGAAGAAGTGCTCTCAGGCTGCTGTGATGAGCTGGGGAGGGCTCAGCAGGTTGTGGTGGAGGCTGATCCTGCAGGCAGCTGAAACGAACCCAGAATGTCCCCTGGGGAGATGAACCCTGCAGGGTGGAAGTACAAAGACCCTCTTAGCAAGAAGCCCTTAGCAAGACCCTCTTACCAAGACCCCCTCAGTAAACCCCCCCCTGGCAAGACCCCTGTTACCAAAACCCTCCCAGCAGAACTCTGTTAACAAGAAGCCTCTAGCAAACCCCCACCCCCCATTTAGCAGATCCCTTTTTCTCACCCCATATCCCACCCTCTTCCTATCCAGTGCCATCGTTGCCCCCCCAATCCCCTCCACACACAGCACCCTTGAGCCAAGCAGACAGAATCCAACCCTTTGTTTCCTGTGCCCCAGCTCCACTTCATGTGGCCAGAGCCCTCAACAAGCCTCTCTTTGTGCTGATTTAATTAATGGCTGAGGCTGAGGCCAGGGGCATGGGATGCCAGCTATAAATACCTGCTCTGGGGGGGCGAGGTGGCAGTGAAACCTAAATCTAATTAAATCTGATTTAATTTGAACTGACTTGCAATAAAGAACCATTGATTGATTGACTGGTAATAGAAAAATCACAGCTTGATTGGTTTGTAATAGGAAATTATGTCTGGATTGATCTCATCAGTGGCTGCATTGATCTCATCACTGACCTGGATGAAGGCACAGAGAGGACCCTCAGGCACTTTGCTGCTGGAACCAAACTGGGAGCAGTGGCTGAGAGCCCTCAGGCTGTGCTGGCACCCAGGGAGCCCTGGGCAGGCTGCAGAGCTGGGGCAGAGCAACCTGAGGGAGGCCAAGCAGGGCAAGGGCAGGTCCTGGCCCTGGGCAGGAACAACCTCCTGCAGCAGCACAGCTGAGGGGGAGCTGCTGGGAAGCAGCTGCAAGGAGCAGGAGCTGGCAGTGCTGGGGGGCACAAGTGGGCAGGAGGCAGCAGTGTGGGCTGGGGGCCAAGGAGGCCAAAGGTGTGGTGGGGGGCATGGAGCAGAGTGTGGGCAGCAGGGCAAGGGAGGTTGTGCTGCCCTGTGCTGTGCCCTGCTGAGGCCACGTGTGCAGTGCTGGGCCCAGCTGTGTGGTGCCCAGGGGCAGAGGCAGGGCAGTGGTGCAGAGAGTGCAGTGGGGGCTGGGAAGCTGCTGAGGGGCCTGGAGCAGCTGTGTGAGGAGCAAAGGTTGAGAGCCCTGGAGTGAGAGGCTGCTCTCTTGTGTGAGGCAAGGGCCTGGGGCCAGGCTCTTGCCAGCGGTGCCCAGTGCCAGGCCAAGGGGCAAAGGAGTGTCAGAGTGTCACCATCCCTTCTCTCCTCCCAGTCAGGTGCCGTCAGCATACTGGCTGAGGGTGGTCTCTGTCCCTTCATCCAGGTCATTGAGTAAACTTGGTCTTGATCCCAGACAACAAAAATCTCAGCTGGGTTTGTTGTGGGTGGTAATGGTGAAGACTTCCACCATGGGCCAGGCTGCAGCATTATTGTTGTTATTATTACATCTCCATTGGCTTTAAGCTGGGGGAGTGGTCCCCTGTTTATTTCGGGGCTCCTGGCTCGGTGTCACATGGATCCAAGGGAATTGCTGGTGAGATGATCCTGCATCCCAAAATAGCTGCTCTGCAGCTGGGCACAACCACGTCCTGCAGCTCAGCTCCTGGTCTGGCCTCTGGCAGGGCTGGGAACAGCCTCTGCCCGGGTCCTGGGTGAGTTCTCCTGCGGAGAATCCTTCTGGGGAGAATCCCAGAGCCGAGTTGCAGCAGTGCTTGGGGATGAGTGGAGTTAATGCTGGGCAGTGGAGCTGCACCCAGCTGGGGCCAGGCACCAGTGATGTCCCCAGGGCTCAGTGCTGGGCCCTGTGCTCTTGAATGTCTTTGCCCAGGGTCTGGGTGAGGGCATTGAGGCTCCCTCAGTGAGTCTGCAGATGGCACCGAGCTGGGTGGCTGTGCCCATCTGCTGCAGGGTAGGGAAGCTCTGCAGTGGGGTCTGGGCAGCTCATTGGGTGAAGTGCAACAAGGCCAAGGGCCAGGTCCTGCCCCTGGCTCACAACAGCCCCTGGGGAGCTGCAGCCCTGGGGGTGTGTGGTTGGGAAGCTGCAGCCTGGAGAGGGGCCTGGGGGGGTGGCTGCAGTGAGTGAGCATGAGGCAGCAGTGCCCAGGTGGGCAAGCAGGCCAATGGCCTCCTTGGCTCAGGCACAGGTGGGCAGCAGGGGCAGGAGGTGCCCATCCCCCTGTGCTCAGCACTGGGCAGGCCACAGCTCGAGTGCTGTGCTCAGCTCTGGGCCCTGCTGCAGGAAGGCCATGGAGGGGCTGAGCCTGTGCAGAGCAGGGCAGCGAGGCTGGAGAAGGGCCTGGAGCAGCTGGGGGTGAGGAGGGGCTGAGGGAGCTGGGGGGGTCAGGCTGGAGCAGAGGAGGCTGAGGGAGACCTCCTTGCTCTCTGCAGCTCCCTGGGGGGAGGTTGGGGTGAGGAGGGGGCAGCCTCTGCTCCTTGGGGGCAAGGGACAGGAGCAGAGGGAATGGTTCCAGGCTGCCCCAGGGCAGGCTCAGGCTGGAGCTCAGGAAATATTCCTGCCCTGGAAGGGTTCCCAAACCTTGGAATGGGCTGCCCAGGGCAGTGCTGCAGGCAGCATCCCTGCGGGGTTCCAGCAGTGTGTGGCCCTGTGCTGGGGGCCATGGTTTGGTGCTGATCCTGCAGCGCTGGGTCAGGGCTGGGCTGGGTGAGCTGGGAGGGCTCTGCCAGCTGGGTGGGTTCTGGGAGTCTGTCGTTCTGGGGGTTATTTTGCCACCCTGTGCTCAGGGACCTGGAGCATCCCTGAGCATCCTTGTCCGTGAGGTTCCTTCATCCCCATCCTGCTCTGGCCCTCTGCAGCTCCTCAGCAGCAGGAGCATTTTCTCATCCCTCCTTGGCATTTTTAGGGTGAAACGTGAGCATTTTCCTGTAGGAAGTAGCTGTGGGGTCTGTGTTGGGGGATGCTTGGTGTGTGCCATCGCTGGAGCTGGAGTTCAGCCTGGGTTTGGGGTGCAGCTGGCTCCTGTTGCCTTGCCGGGGCGGTTCGGGGCACTGCCGCCGCTGGCGGTCGCCGGAGCTCGGCTCGGGGCCGCTGGGGCCTGGCTGCAGCCCCTGCCGTGTCCCGGCACAGCTCAGCCCCGGGCTGGGTCCTCCACAGCCGCTCTTCATCCCGGTTTTCCTGGCACCAGGAGCTTTGCTCACACCCAAACCTTGGCTGGCAAAAGTTTTTCCTTGCGGGGGGGTCAATCCAAAGGGAACATCTGGGATGTGCCTTGTCTCTGTCCCTCTGCTGGGAGCAGGAATTTCTTGCTGGGATGAAGTGGGGCTGGGGAATGAGCTGCATGGTGGATACTGGGATGAGGGACTGGGAGGCACTGGGGAAGTGCTGGGGTTGGTGCGGATTAGAGGGGTGGGGGCAGGTTGACCCCAGTGTGGCTGAGGAATTGCTGAGGTTTCCATACTGGAGTGGGAAAGGGAAAAAAGGAAGGTTAAAAAACCATTAAAGGTGAAAATTGGAGGCAAAAAAAAGAAAATTAAAAGAGAAAAGCAGGGAAAAGGGAGAGTAAGAAGGGAGAAGAGATAATTAAAAAAGGAAATTAAAGAAAGGAAGAAAAGAGAATAGGAGAAGAAAGATAACTGAAGAAAGGGAGACTTAAAAGGAAAATAAAAGAATATCAAAACAGAAAGATAAAAAATTGTTAAAATAAATGGTGAAAGGAAAACTGGAAAGGACAAAAAATATTAGAAAGAATGGAAAAAAGAAAATAGAAAATTGGTACCTAGAGAAAAAGGATTTAAAAAGGAAAATTGGAAGAAAAAAAGGAAAAGAAAAAATGTCAGAAAGATAAAAGGAATTAAGTGGAAAGGGGGAAATGGTAAAAATATAGCTTGAAAGGAAAGAAAATAGAAATGTAGGAAAAAGGCAAAAGTTAAAAATTAAGCTGAAAATGGGGGGGGGGGGGGATGGTGAAAAGAAAAAGATGTTAAAAAGATAATACCCAGAAAAAAGGAAATTGGTAAAAGATGAAAAAAGGCAAAAAAAAAGGGGAAAAAGATAAAAATGGGGGAAATAGTTAAAAAAAAAGGAAAAGGAAAATTGTAAAAAAGGTTTAAAAAAAAAGAAAAAAACAAGAAAGTCGAAAACATTGAAAAATTCCAATCAGGAGAGAGAAAGGTTCCCAGAGCCGCAGCGGGGGGAGGGAGGCAGCCGCGGAGGGGCCGGGCCGGGGGCTGCAGCGCTGCTCGGCGCCTGCCGACGGTGCTGCTGCAGTGACCTGCGCTGGCAAAGAGCTCCGGGGCAGACTGGGCAGGAAGGGAACATGCAGGGCACCAAATTAGCAAAGATGGCACCAGAGCAGTGGAGGCTGAGGCCAATGGGATGAGGTTCAGCAAGGCCCAGGGCTGGGTCCTGCCCCTGAGGCACAGCAGCCCCAGGAAGGCTCCAGGCTGGGGCAGAGTGGCTGGAAAGTGCCCAGCAGGAAGGGCCCTGGGGGTGCTGGGTGGCAGCAGCTGAAGGGGAGCCAGGGGGTGCCCAGGTGGGCAAGAAGGGCAGCAGCAGCCTGGCCTGGCTCAGCAGTGGTGTGGGCAGCAGGAGCAGGGCAGGGATTGTGCCCCTGGGCTGGGCACTGCTGAGGCCACCCCTTGAGTGCTGGGTTCAGCTGTGGGCCCTGAGTGCCAGGAGGACACTGAGGAGCTGGAGCAGGGCCAGAGAAGGGCAGCAAAGGTGGGGAAGGGTCTGGAGGAGAGGGCTGGGGAGGGGCAGCTGAGGGAGCTGGGGGTGCTGAGCGTGGAGCAGAGGAGGCTGAGGGAGACCTCCTTGCTCTCTGCAGCTCCCTGGGGGGAGGTTGGGGTGAGGAGGGGGCAGCCTCTGCTCCTTGGGGACAAGGGACAGGAGCAGAGGGAACAGTTCCAGGCTGCCCCAGGGCAGGCTCAGGCTGGAGCTCAGGAAATATTCCTGCCCTGGAAGGGTTCCCAAACCTTGGAATGGGCTGCCCAGGGCAGTGCTGCAGGCAGCATCCCTGCGGGGTTCCAGCAGTGTGTGGCCCTGTGCTGGGGGCCATGGTTTGGTGCTGAGCCTGCAGAGCTGGGTCAGGGCTGGGCTGGGTGAGCTGGGAGGGCTCTGCCAGCTGGGTGGATTCTGAGGTTATTCTGCCCCTGTGCTCAGCACTGCTCAGGCCACCCCTGCAGTGCTGTGTCCAGTTCTGGGCTCCTCCATTGCAGAGAGCTGCTGAGGTGCTGGAAGGTGTCCAGAGAAGGGCAGCAAGGCTGGGGAGGGGCCTGGAGCAGAGCCCTGTGAGGAGAGGATGAGGGAGCTGGGGGGGTGCAGCCTGCAGCAGAGGAGGCTCAGGGCAGAGCTCATTGCTGCCTGCAGCTGCCTGCAGGGAGGCTGTAGCCAGGTGGGGTTGGGCTCTGCTGCCAGGCCCCCAGGGACAGAAGAAGGGGACACAGCCTCAAGCTGTGCCAGGGCAGGCTCAGGCTGGATGTTAGGAGGAAGTTGTTGTCAGAGAGAGTGATTGGCACTGGAATGGGCTGCCCAGGGAGGTGATGGAGTGGCCGTGGCTGGAGGTGTTCAAAGAAAGGCTGAATGAGACACTCTGTGCCATGGTCTGGTTGGTTGGGCAGGGCTGGGGGCTAGGTTGGAGTGCATGAGCTTGGAGCTCTCTTCCAATCTGCCTGATTCTCTGACTATGATTCCTGAGGAGTGCTTCCTGGCCCAGGCAGGCTCCTCTCGCCTAGCCCCGGTGCAGTTCCTCGGCCGCTCGGTGCTGTGCCAGCGCAGGCGCAGGCAGCGGCGGCGCAGGGCAGCCTCTGGGCCGGCTGCGGTCGGCAGCGTTGGTGCCTCCTGGGGAGCGCCGCAGCTTGTGCCGCTTTAGCCCTCCCTGCGCTGCTGTGCTGCCTACACGAACGCGGGTAGCGTTACGGCCTCCCTGCCGCTCCCTGGCATCGTGGGCACAGTGTGAACAAGCCTGCAGCCTTAAGGTAAAAAAAAGACTCGCGGGTGAAAGCCAAAGTGTCTTCAAATCGCTGCGTGGGCACCAGCTGCCCCCCCCGTCCGAACTGGACGCTACAGTAGCCACAATGCTCCTAGGGGTCGTTAGGGACCTGTGTGAACCCAGGCACAAGTGTGTGAAGAGAACCCTTTAAGAGCTAGAAATAACCCCAAAATGCCTGAAAGTGGTCAGAAATGGTCAGATGGATAAATCAGTGGCTGCTGGTTGGGCCCAGAGCAGGCTCAGGCTGGAGCTCAGGAAGTATTCCTGCCCTGGAAGGGTTCCCAGACCTTGGAATGGGCTGCCCAGGGCAGTGCTGCAGGCAGCATCCCTGCGGGGTCCCAGCAGTGTGTGGCCCTGTGCTTATGGCCATGGTTTGGTGCTGAGCCTGCAGCGCTGGGCCAGGGCTGGACTGGGTGAGCTGGGAGGGCTCTGCCAGCTGGGTGTGTTCTGGGAGTCTGTTACCTGCGTTCCTCGGTGCCCAGCACCTGGTCCTGGTGGGCACCAGGCCGTATCCCCCTGCACCCCCCAGTGTGCTGCCTGCCCCGCTGCAGCCCCTGGGGGCTCTACCCCGTTTCGGGGGGCACGAAGCTGCCCCCAGCCTCGCCCTTCGCCCACCGCAGGCAGTTCGTTGCTGAGCCGCGCGGGGACTTCCCGGGGAGCCACGGAGGGGTCTCAGCACCCCCCCCCCCGCCAGGCTGCCTGCCTCAATTAACGCCGTGCTTTAATCACCCCCTGTCCGGGGCTGCCTTCTCGTACGGGTAATTTCGTTTGCCTAACGAGATTTTCACTAATTAAATCTCCTTTCGGGCAGCTTCTCCCGGCAGGAGCCGCAGGAATGTTTGCGGAGCCGCCGCTGCTCTCGGCTAATAAACCTTTCCACTTGGCTACCAGAGAATTCCCGCTGGGACTGCGGGATGAGAGCATTGCTGTGCTGAATTAATTGATTTTCATCACCCTAAAATGGCTTTTCTCATCCCCCAAAATAGAGAGGAGTCATTCCCTGCATCCCTCTTTTCTGCTCCCGTCTCGCCCTGCTTTGGGCGATGATGAAGCGATGAAAACCTGGTTTGGGCTGAAAAGTCCCAAATTCTGGAGCCGTTTGGGATATCTGGGGGGTGGCTGATTGGGAAAAATCAAAGCAGGGGCTTAAGGTGCTAAAATAGCTCTGAAACTGGTCACCAGAGGCCTGGGGTTTGGGAGTTAAAGTGGATTTATTTAAGGATAAGTGGGATTTTCTGCAAAGGAGTGTAGGGAGAGGGTAGCAAAGTCCTGGAACATCTGGAAGTTTGGGATAGTGAGATCAGGACATTGAGAGAAGTGACTTTGGGAAATCCAATAATTGAGGAAATTCAGGGAAATGGATTCAGGATATTCAGCAAGTGCAGGAAAATGAATCCAGGAAATTTCAGAAATTGGATTCCTGGAATTCTGTATATCCAGGAAAAGAGATTCAGGAAATTGAGGAAAATCTGGAAAATGGATTCAGGACTTGCAGGAAATGGAAGAATATGGACTCGGGAAGTTGAGTAAACGCTGGGAAATGAGGAAATCCAGGGAACAGAGAAACACTGCTGCAGGAACTTGAGGAAATCCAGGAAAGAGAATCCAGGAAATATGGGAAGTACAGGAAAATGGATTCAGGAAATTGAGGAAGTCCAGGAGATTCAGGAAGGAAAATCATGGATGTTCAGGGAAGCCTCATTTGATCTGTTGCAGTGCTGGATTTGCTCCTAAAAATCCCTGTTCATGCCAGACCATGCAGGAACCTCTGAGCAAATTCACGTTGGATTAAAGGCTATGGAACGGAGTGGGAATTCTGGGAATGGGATACTCTGAGATGTCTCAGAGGATGTTTCTCTCTTTCTCTCTGCTGAGATGCCCAGTTGAGATCTGGTGTCTCTGCAGTGAGGGATGTCCTTGTCAGGCTCTCCTGTGCTGGATCCTGACCTGAAAATCTCAGCCCCATCATAAACTGATTCAAAATAGAATCATGGAATCACAGAATGAAGCAGGTTGGAAGACACCTCCAAGCCCAACCTATCCCCCAGCCCTGTCCAATCAACCAGACCATGGCACTAAGTGTCCCATCCAGGCTTTTCTTGAACACCTCCAGGGACAGCGACTCCACCACCTCCCTGAGCAGCCCATTCCAGTGCCAATCACTCTCTCTGCCAACAACTTCCTCCTAACGTCCAGCCTGACCCTGCCCTGCCACAGCTTGAAACTGTGTCCCCTTCTGTTGCAAGTTTGGGTCGGGAGAGGGATGTGCTGCTAACTGGTGGGTGATTCTCCTGTGCAGCTGGAACCTCATGGGTTCCAGTTAGTGCCCCTTGCCCCTTGGCCTGCCACTGCCCACCACTGCCAAGAGCCTGGCCCCAGGCTCCTGCCCCCCACAGCTCCTTCAGCTCTTGCTGCTGAGCACTCAGCAGATGCCCTCTGGGGCTGCTCTCCTGCAGCCTCTCAGCCCCAGGGCTCTCAGCCTCTGCTCCTCACACAGCTGCTCCAGGCCCCTCAGCAGCTTCCCAGCCCCCACTGCACTCTGCACCACTGCCCTGCCTCTGCCCCTGGGCACCACACAGCTGGGCCCAGCGCTGCACAGGTGGCCTCAGCAGGGCACAGCACAGGGCAGCACAACCTCCCTTGCCCTGCTGCCCACACTCTGCTCCATGCCCCCCCCCCCCCACCTTTGCCCTTCCTGGCCCCCAGCCCACACTGCTGCCTCCTGCCCACTTGTGCCCCCCAGCACTGCCAGCTCCTGCTCCTTGCAGCTGCTTCCCAGCAGCTCCCCCTCAGCTGTGCTGCTGCAGGAGGTTGTTCCTGCCCAGGGGCAGGACCTGTGCTTGCCCTGCTTGACCTCCATCTGGTTCCTCTGCCCAGCTGTGCATATGCAGATGTACAACAGGTACCAACTGCAGACTCTAGTGTGTGGTAGGTGACAAACAGTGGCTGTCAGCCACACCATGATATCCCACATCTGAAATCATTCACTTTTTGTGGTGGGAAGCTGGAGTTGGCTGGGAACTGTGGGTGGGATCTTGGCCATCATTTGGGGTTATTCCATGGGGAAGAGAACTGCCTGGGAGCTGACCGTCCTCCCTCCGTATGTTGTAGCTAAATAATGTCCATATGCTCCGTCTTGTATAGGCTGTAGAGACAATTAGCTCTGGAGAGTCCTAACTCCATGTGCAGGACATTATCCATAGGCCATCTCTAATCTCCATAATCCATGCTCTCTGCATCATCCATACTATGGTTTTCCTGCATCACCTACACTCCATAGTGTGTGCAATTAGAATAAACAAGGAATTCTGTATGGATCATATCTGCTCTGTGGTGATAGAGATGCTGCTGCCATTCCTGGGTGCCTTGGGCTGGGTTCAGCGCAGGCTGTGTTGTGCAGAGCAAACCAGACACATTTGACTGGTGGTCAGCAGAACAGAGAACACAGAATATATGGCATCAGGGAGTCCTGGAGTGGCACGGGTTGGAAGGGACCTCAGAGATCATCTATCTACTGCAACCTCTTGCCATGGGCAGGGGCAGCTCTCAGCTGGACTCAGCTGCTCAAGGCCTTCAGCACCCCCAGGCAGGAGGCAGCCACAGCCTCCCTGGGCAGCCTGTGTCTCACCACCCTCCAGCTGAAGAACTTCTTACCTCAGCTCCACTCTAACCCTGCTCTGCCTCAGCTCCAAACCATTCCCCCTTGGCCTGGCTCAGACACCCTCAGCAGAAGTCTCTCTGCAGCCTTCCTGCAGGCTCCCTTCAGGCACTAGCAGCAGCTCTGAGGTGTCCCTGGAGCCTTCTCCTCTGCAGGCTGTACCTCCCCAGCTCCCTCAGCCTGTGCTCACAGCGGAGCTGCTCCAGCCCTGGCTTCATCTTTGTGGCCTCCCCTAGGCTCACTCCAGCAGCTCTGAGGCACCAGAACTGGAGGCAGGACTGGAGGTGAGGTCTGAGCAGAGCAAAGCATATATCCATATAAAACAGATGGTATGATGTGATCGAGATGGACATGGCAGATGATAGATACAGGAGGCAGATATTGCATTATATATATAAAAATAATTTATAGGACTAGCTTTAAGCTGAAGGAGAGCAGGTTTGGACTGGATCTTAGGAAGAAGTTCTTCAGTATGAGGACTCTGGCACAGGCTGCCCAGGGAAGCTGTGGCTGCCTCCTCTCTGGAGGTGTTCAAGGCCAGGTTGGATGAGGTCTCCTTGAGCTACCTGCCCTAGTGGGAGGTGTCCTTGCCCATGGCAGGGGGGCTGGAGATGAACTCTGAGGTCCCTTCCTGAGCCAACCCAGGATTCCCTGATTCTCCAATGTGTGAGTACATAAGAGAACCTCTACCTGCACAGCAGTATCTACTGCAGCACACCTGGGCAGTGCAGAATGCTGTAGTGTGTTTGTACAGACAGGCTAAAGGACACTGGCTCCAGAGAGGGCATACAGAAGAGAGCTGGCACAGGAGTGATTTCTGTACCAGCTTCTCTCTACCATGGTGTAATGGGTGCTGGAGGGCACATCTCACACCTCTGGGCCTGTCTGTGTATTGTCAGCTGGCAGTTCCTGTGCTGTACACACACACAGACACACAGGTGGCACTGCCCTCTGCCAAAGTGGCTTTTGACCCCCCAAAAAAACTTCCCTGAAAATCAACTTTTTGCCCATTGCCTACGAGCTTCTGTCTCTGGCAGTCTGGTTTCTGGCTGGAGCTGCCTGCTTGGAGTCTCTCTAGTGTGTGCTGCAGGGGTGCTCCCTGCATGCCTGCCACGGTGCGTGCTCCATGCACACTGTGCACACTGCCAGCTCCTGTCAACGCTCCATGCACACTCCATGCACACTGTGCACACTGCCAGCTCCTGTAAAAGCTCTATGCACACTCCATGCACACTGTGCACACTGCCAGCTCCTGTAAAAGCTCTATGCAGACTCCACGCACACTGTGCACACTGCCAGCTCCTGTAAACGCTCCATGCACACTCCATGCACACTGTGCACACTGCCAGCTCCTGTAAAAGCTCTATGCAGACTCCACGCACACTGTGCACACTGCCAGCTCCTGCAAATGCTCCACGCACACTGTGCACACTGCCAGCTCCTGTAAACGCTCCATGCACACTGTGCACACTGCCAGCTCCTGTAAAAGCTCTATGCAGACTCCACGCACACTGTGCACACTGCCAGCTCCTGCAAATGCTCCATGCACACTCCATGCACACTGTCAGCTGCTGCAAATGCTCCGTGCACACGCTCCATGCACACTGTGCACACTGCCAGCTCCTGTAAACGCTCCATGCACACTCCATGCACACTGTCAGCTCCTGTGCACACTCCATGCACACTCCATGCACACTGTGCACACTGCCAGCTCCTGTAAACGCTCCATGCACACTCCATGCACACTGTCAGCTCCTGTGCACACTCCATGCGTGCTTCCAGCTCACATGCATGCTCTATGGACACTCCATGCAAGCTTCCAGCTCCCATGTGTGCTCCATGCTCACTGCCATGCACTCTCCCAGCACTCTCCCAGCTCTCCTGCATGCTCCATGCACACTTACTGTGCACTCCCAGGCATGTTCCTTGACACTCCCCTACGTACTGCCAGCTCCCCTGTGCAATTCCTTGCACACCTCCACTCCCACCCATGCTAACTTCCCTGCACTTGCCCATGCACACTTCCAGCACCTGTTTGCACTTGTCCTGCTCCCGTGCCTCCTGCCAGCTCTCTGCATGCTTCCCTTGCACACCTCCAGCCCCCATTCGTCCTCCTGCGTGTGTCATCTGCACTCCCTGCACTCTCCCCTACTTGCTCTCTGCTCACTCCCTGCTCCCTGCACTCTCTCTGCACACCTCCAGCTCCTGCTTAGCCTCCCATGCACTGTCCATGCTCACTCCCATGCACTCTCCCATGCACACTCCCTTGCTTGCTCCCTTGCACATCTCCAGCCCCCATTCATCCTCTCTTGCACCTTTCCCTGCTGGCTGCCCTCAGGCAGTTCACACACTCCCAGCAGAGCACCGCAACTGCCTCCCTCTTCTTTCCACCACCCCCAGGGCAGTGAACCCCACCAAACCAAACATATCTCCCCCAGACTGGATTTGCCTCACATCTTCTGGGCAGGCTTCTGCTCACCTGTACCCAGGGAAGCTGCTAAACACGGGTGTTTAGGGTCCAGCTATGAGGGTGATGAGGGGATTGGAGCACTGACTTATGAAGAGAGGCTGAGGGACCTGGGGCTGCTTAGTCTGGGGAAGAGAAGACTGAGCGGGGATTAAATCAATGTTTGCAAACATTTATTAAACATCTGAGGGCTGGGGGTCAGAAGGGGGGGACAGGCTCTGCTCACTGCTCCCTGGGACAGGACAAGCAGCAGTGGATGGAAGCTGCAGCACAGGAGGCTCCAGCTCAACACAAGGGCAACTTCTTCACTGTAAGGGTCCCAGAGCCCTGGCACAGGCTGCCCAGAGAGGCTGTGGAGTCTCCTCTGGAGCCTTTCCAGGCCTGTCTGGATGTGTTCTGTGTGCCCTGAGCTAGGTTGTGTGGTCCTGCTCTGGCAGGGGGCTTGGACTCGGTGATCTCCTTGGGTCCCTTCCAACCCCTAATTCCCTGTGATTCTGCGACGGCAGCTCTGCAGGATGCCTGTCAATAGTTACTGATAGTTAACGAGAGGCAATCACAAGATCTCTGCGAACGGCCGTAATTTAATAGTCATAACCGGTGCCTCCTGCCCGAGCCCAGGCTTCCGCGGCACGGTAAAGCGGCAGCCTCGGCGCGGCGGAGGGGCTAAAAGATTGGTGGAGAGGGGTCCGGGAGGGTCGGTGCCGGAGGAGAAATGAAAGCGAAACCCCCAACAGTTACGAACCCAAACCGCCGACGTTAGCGGAGCTCTGCCTCGGCCCGGGCGCCGCGGCCGGGGGTGCGCAGCGGCGAGAGCGGAGCGGAAGCGAGGGGAGGCGGCGCCGGCCGCGGCCGCGCTGCGGGGGAGGAGCAGGGCGCGGGCGGGCGCGGGGCAGCGGCTTGGGGGTCTCGGCACCTGCCGGGGGGCGCTGGGAAGTTCTGCGGTGGTTTGGGATGTCTTTGTGGCACCTCAGGATGGCTTTCGGTGGTGTTCGGTGGTTGGGAGGACTCAGCATCGCCTCGGGGCGCTCCAGGGTTCTGTGGGGGCTCAGGGCTCTTTTCGGGCGGGTCAGCACTTTTGGGGGTATTGGAGGATTTTGGGGGCTGAGTTAAGATTTTTTGGGCGTTTTAGGGCTTGAGGGAGTGGTTTAGGATTTCCTTCGGGCAGGATTTTTTGGGGTGTTTGAGCACTTTTGGGGTTGCTGTAGGAATCTGGGCTGCGTTGGAGGCTGTGGCTGGGCTTGGTTCAGGACTCCTGCGGCTGTTGGGCGCTTTCCTTGCCGTGAATGCTCTGGGACTTGTTTGGGCTGTTCTGGGATTCCTTTGGGGGACTTCAGCGTTTTTAGGGGGGTTCAGGATTCTTTTGGGGTTTTTATTTGTTCTTTAGGATTATTTTTAAATGGTTGTCCATCTTTTGGGGGTATTTTTGTGGTTTTTGGGGCGCCTTAGGGTCTTGGGGAGGTATTTTTGGCATTTCCTTGGGGCACGTCAGGATTTTTTGGGACGTTTAAGGATTTTTTGGGGCATTTTAGGATTACTGGGGGACGGTTTAGGATATTTTTAGTGCTTTCCGAGGCGTGTTAGGAATTTCTGGGGGGTGTTAGGATTCTGGGGGTGTTTGAGGACTTTGGGAGGTGGTTTAGGACTTCCTTGGGGCACTCCAGGACTTTTTGGGGTGTTTTGGGGTTTCTCTGGGGTACTTTACAGCATCTTTGGGGTCTTTTTAGGGGGAAATGCTTTGCTCTTTCAGGGGACATGAGGTGATCCCTTTGGGGTTTGGAGGGTATTTTGGGGGACTCCTCTGTTATTTTTGATATTTGGGGGGGACACATTTGGTCATTTTAGGGGGACATTTAATATTGCTTTGGGAAATGCTCTTCTCCCTTTAGGATATTTAATTACTGGGGGGGGGGCAATTTGTCCTGGGAGATACCTTCCTATTTGGGGGATGATTTTATGATTTCTTTGGGCTCTTTGAATTATTTGTGGGCAGAGTTTATGATTTGGGGGGGAATATTTGATGATTTCTTGGGGACATTCTGTTGTTTGGAGTGGGATGTTTGAATATTTGGGGAGGTGATTTAGTGGTTTTTGGGGGGGAACATTATGATTTCATTATAAAATGTTACCACTTGGGGATATTTTGATATTTCGGCAGGTACTTGATTATTTGGGGCATAATTGATTATTTGGGGCATAATTGATTATTTGGGGGGGATATTTGATTATTTTGGAGGAATAGGAGATTATTTGGGGGGGATAATTGATTATTTTGGGGATAATAGATTATTTTGGGGGAATATTTGATTATTTTGGGGCAATAAATTATTATTTGGGGGGATAATTGATTATTTTGGAGGATAATTGGTTATTTTGGGGGATAATAGATTATTTGGGGGGAATATTTGATTATTGTGGGGGAATAGCTGATTATTTTGAGGGATAACTGATTATTTTGGGGGGATATTGGATTATTTTGGGGGATATCTGATTATTTTGGGGAATAGTTGATTATTTGGGGGATAATTGATTTTTTGGGGGAAATTTAATTATTTTGGAGGATAACTGGTTATTTTGGGGGGGATATTTGATTATTTGGGGGGATAAGAGATTATTTTGGGGGGGATATTTGATTATTTTGGGGGATAATTGATTATTTGGGGGGATAGTTGATTATTTTGGGGGATAACTGATTATTTTGGGGGGATATTGGATTATTTTGGGGGATAACTGATTTTTGGGAGGCTATTATTTTGGGGGTATTTGATTATTTTAGGAGTATTTGATTATTTGGGGGGACTTCGATTATTTCTTTGGATTATTTAATTATTTGGGGGCTGTTTGCTATTTTGGGGAATGTTTGGGGGGGATATTTGCTTATTTGGGGGATATCTGGGGGGGTATTCACTTACATGGGGGACTGTTTTGATTCTTTGGGTTAGTGGAGTATTTGTGGGGACATTTGGTACTTCTGGGGGAGTAGTGCAGCATTTGGGGGGAAATGTGATTCTTTGGGGCTGTGCTTTCTTTCTGGAGGGACTGAATCAAAGCTTAACGTTCAGGGAGGTTTTCTTTTGGGGGGAGCATTTTATTGCTTATCTGGAGTGCTTTGCTGATGTGGAGTTGGGTTATTAATTGAGGGCTTTGTTTGAGGGGGGATTTGAAAGGTTCTTTGAGATAATTTATTCTTTTCAGGGGTATTAATTGATTTATATGCATTTATAGCCACACATTTACATCTGCATTCATATTACAGTACACAATGATGTAATTATTAGGGATATTTGGGGGAAATTCCTTTGGAGCATTTATCCACTTGGAGCATTTCCTTATTCATTTAGGGCACTTTACTTATTTTTGAGCTATTTTGTTATTTGGGGGGTTAATTTCTTAATTATTGTGGACATTTTATTTCAGAGGTGGTTGATGGTTTGGAGGGGATTTTATTTGGGGGTGCTATCCAATTTTGGCTTCATTTTGGAGCCCGTTTTGGTAATTATTGTTGCCACTTTCTTGTTGATTTGGCTTGCTTTATGATTTATTGGTGGTACTCTTTATTTGTAAGGTTGTATTATTTATTTGTTGGTATTATTAATAATATGTTGGGGGTTAATAGTCATTTGCAATATTTTATTATTGATTTGCAGTACCTATTGGTAAATTCATTTGTAATATTTGGTGTTTAATATTTGATTGCTTTGAAAACATTTATTATCAGTAGTTCATTATTTGTAATATTTCTTTGCTCTTTAATGGTGATGTTTTATTACTTTGAAAATATTTTATTATCTCTGTGCAGTATTTCATGATTTCTTTGTAATATTATTTGTGCTCTTTACTATTTGGGGTGTTTGAGTGTTTCTTTGGAGTGCACTTTGATTTACCTGTGATGCTTTATTACTTACTGGGGGCTTGTTAATGATTTCTGAGGGGCATTTCCTTCTCTCCAGGGGCAGTTGGGTCATTTATCTGGAGCCTGTTCTCATTTTGGGCAGCATTTTCCTCATTTTGGGCAGCATTTTCTTCACCTGGCAGCATTTCCTTTCTTTTTTTCACAGCATTCTAGTATTTCTTTGGAGGATTTCATTACTTTGGGTGCACTTTGTTATTCATTTGGGGTATCTTAGTATATACTGGCAGGATTTGACTATTGGGGGGAGGCTTACTTTGGTATCTGGGGAGGATCTGATGATTTATTTGGGATATTTGATGAGTTTGGGGTAGTTTAGGATTTATTTGACAACATTATTTTGGGGAGGATCCTTATTATTTTGAGGGTAGCTTTGGATATGAGGACATTTTATTACTTTGGGGGGGGATTTTATTATTTTTGAGGATAGTTTAGGATTTATTTGAGGACATTTTGTCATTTGGGGGGGATATCTTACTAATTTGAGGGCAGATTAGGATTTATTTGAGGACATGCTTTATTTGGGGTATTTTAAGAGGTAGGTATTGTATTACTGGGGGGGGGGGGATATTTTATATTTGAGACCATCCCAGGCAGGTGTTGCTGCTCCCAGTGCCATAGAATAGAATCACAGAATGCTTTAGGTTGGAAGGGACCTCAAAGCTCATCCAGCTCCAACCCACTGCCACAGGCATGGACACCTCCCACCAGAACAGGTCGCTCAAGGCCTCATCCAGCCTGGTCCTGAACACCTCCAGGGAGGTTGTGGAGCATAGAAGCACCCAACGTGATGGAAGCTTCTGTGCTCCACAACCTCCCTGGGAAACCTGTGCCAGGCTCTCACCTCCCTCAACCTCTGCCAGTCTCTCACCACCCTCACTCCTTCCTCACATCCACTTTCAATCTCCCCTTTGCCACTTCAAACCCATTCCTCCTCCTCCTTTCATTCCCAGACCTTCTCAATAGTCCCTCCCCAGCCCTCCTGCAGCCCCCTGCAGCTCCTGCAAGGCCATTCCAAGGTCTCCTCCAAGCCTTCTCCTCTGCAGGCTGCACAGCCCCAACTCTCTCAGCCTGTGCTCAGAGCAGAGCTGCTGCAGCCCTCTCAGCATCTTGGTGGCCTCCTCTGCACTGGCTCCAACACTTCCATGTCCTGCTTGTGCTGGGGGCTGCAGAACTGCCCCCAGGACTGCAGGTGGGGTCTGAGGAGAGCAGAGCCAAGGGGCAGAATCCCCTCCCTTGCCCTGTGCCCACACTGCTCTGGCTGCAGCACAGCACAGGGTTGTGTCTGGGCTGCACTCACACTGCAGCCTCCTGTTGAGCTTTGCAGTGCCTGCAGAGGCTCCAGGGAGGCTGCAGAGAAGCTGCTTGCAGAGGGCTGCAGGGCAGGAGCAGGGGCACTGGGTCCAAGCTGGAGAAGAGGAGGCTGAGATGGGATGTGAGGAGCAGGTTCTTTGCTGTGGGAGTGGTGGAGCACTGGGACAGGCTGCCCAAGGAGGTGGCTGAGGCCCATCCCTGGAGCCATTCAGGGTGAGGCTTGTCAGGGCCCTGGGTGAGCTGGGCTGGAGGGGATGTCCCTGCGGGGTGCAGGCTGGGCTGGAGCAGCTCTGGAGCTCCCTTCGGCCCAGACCAGTCCATGGCTCTGTGATTCTACTGTAAAGAAGCAGAATTCAACCCTGTTGAAGCTTCCTGGGCTGGAAGGGACCTTAAAGATCATCCAGTACCAGCCAGGGAGAGGTTGAACAGGTTGCCTATGGCGGTTGTGGGACACCTTCAGGGAGGGGCAGCATTCTGTGAGTCTGTGGTCCTCTGAGTCTGTGACTCTATGACTCCATGGCTCCATGACTCCATGACTCCATGGCTCCATGACTCCATGATTCCGTGACTCCATGACTCCATGATTCCATGGCTCCGTGACTCCATGGCTCCATGACTCCGTGACTCCATGATTCCATGGCTCCGTGACTCCATGGCTCCATGACTCCATGACTCCATGGCTCCATGGCTCCGTGACTCCATGGCTCCGTGACTCCATGGCTCCATGACTCCATGACTCCATGATTCCATGGCTCCGTGACTCCATGGCTCCGTGACTCCATGACTCTATGACTCCATGGCTCCATGACTCCATGACTCCATGATTCCATGGCTCCGTGACTCCATGATTCCATGGCTCTGTGACTCCATGGCTCCATGACTCCGTGGCTCCATGGCTCCATGACTCCGTGGCTCCATGACCCCATGACTCCATGGCTCCATGACTCCATGATTCGCATCACCCCAGACCCCCAGGGCCTGTTCCTCAGGGCTGCTCTCAGACATTCCCCACCCAGCCTGGAGCTGTGCTTGAGATTGCACCCACCCAGGTGCAGGACCTTGCACTTGGCTGTGTTGAGTGTCCTGAGGGTGGCCTGGGCACAGCTCTGCAGCCTGTCACAGAGCCACAGCATGTCAGGGGCTGGGAGGGACCTCCAGAGTCCTGCCAGAGCAGGTCACACAGAAGACATCCAGGCAGCTCTTGAATGTCTCCAGAGGGAGACTCCACAGCCGCCCTGGGCAGCCTGTGCCTGTTCCCATGGCACTTCTATGCCTCAGCTCCCAGCACTGCCCTTGTGCTGGCATTGGGCATCCCCCAGCAGAGCAGAGCTGGCTTCAGCCTCTGGCACTCCCCTGCACACCTCTGGAACCATTGCTGAGGTCACCGCTCAGGCTGCTCTGCCCCAGGCTCCCAGCCCCAGCTCCCTCCCTGCCCTCTGGCAAGTGGACTGTGCCAGAGTGGTGCCATCTGCACACCTGCTGAGGGTGCCCTCGACGGCTGTGTCCATGTCGCTGGCAGTGGTGGTCAGCAGCACTGGGCCTGGCACTGACCCCTGAGGAGCCACTTGGCACTGGGCTCCAGGTGGACACTGTGCCCTTGGAGCCAGCTCCTTGCCCAGCCCGTGGCGAGTGGGGGCTGTGATGATAGATCTGGGACTATGTTATTGATCTGGGGCTGTGTTATTGATCTGGGGCTGTGTTATTGATCTGGGGCTGTGATGATTGATCTGGGGCTGTGTATTGATCTGGGGCTGTGTATTGATCTGGGGCTGTGACGACTGATCTAGGGCTGTGCTATTGATCTGGGGCTGTGTGTTGATCTGGGGCTGTGCTATTGATCTGGGGCTGTGCTATTGATCTGGGGCTGTGATGATTGATCTGGGGCTGTGTTATTGATCTGGGGCTGTGATGATTGATCTGGGGCTGTGTATTGATCTGGGGCTGTGACGACTGATCTAGGGCTGTGCTATTGATCTGGGGCTGTGCTATTGATCTG